>NC_044063.1:30350096-30392596 GCF_902167405.1 Gadus morhua
ACAATGTCTATGACACCAACTACTTCGGAGCAGATGAAGGAGACCTTGTGGCTAAGCAGGCGGTAGGAGGTTCGTGTCCTCCAAGCCTCTCAACCCTGAACTCAGGTGGAACTCGTGAGATTATCCGGGGAATCAGGTCCGGAGATGACCCAGAATTGCCCTTTCACACATGCAACAAACAGCCAGAGATAAGACGCATCAGACTATTCTCACATCCTGAAGGTACTCTGGGTACTTCAGGTGAGGGCTGGCGCCTAGGTAGAGCGAGTAGGAGTAGGACGGTAAGCAGAAAGAATTCATAAGAATCTATAATATTCTTAATTTAGGTTAAACTAGGGATGCACCGAAATGAAAATTCGTGGCCGAAAAACGAAAATCTAAAGGTCAAATAGTCTTGTCTAAATCATGAAACTGAGGTTCATCCTTTCAAAGTAATGTACAGGCGGATTAAAACTAACAAAATGACAACAAAACTAACTTAGCAACAGGATTTAAATAAAAGCTAGAGAGTCGACTTTTCTCTTTACATTTATTTATTTTTGTTTAAATTAATATTGATATAATAATAAAAAATATATATATATATATATTTTTTTACTTACATCTGTATGTCATTGCGGGCCGCCAGGAATGTTTCTGCAGGCCCCCATTGGCCCGCAGGCCACACTTTGAGAACCAATGATTTAGAGAAAGGGCCCGGTAGATTTACTAAAGGTCCAATAGATTTAGACTAAGGGCCCGGTAGATTTAGACTTGGGGCCAGGTAGATCTAGACTAGGGGCCAGGTAGATCTAGACTAAGGGCCTGGTAGATTTAGATTAGGGGCCCGGTAGTTTTAGACTAAGGGCCTGGTAGATTGTGACTAGGAGCCCGGTAGGTAGATTAAGACTAAGGGCCCAGTAGATTTGACTAGGTGAGATACTTCCAGAGTTTGAGCCACACAAGCAGGGTTTCAGCAGTGGAAAGAAAAGGACCATCGGTACCACACACAAGCAGACATAGTTGTTTACAGGGTTTTCTCCCAGAAATGCGTGAAATGGGTGTCATTTATAACCGTTGCGTAAGGTTATAAATTCCCGTGATCGATCACTAACGATCACGGGATTGTTAGTGATCCCAATCCCGTGATCGCCGAACAAAACTACTTTTCGGGCCTCCACCTCACCCACAAGTGTCTCCACTTCAACCTCCGTGAAATTTTGCTTTTCTGCTTTTCTCAGTCCTTCTGCCATTGTTTCCGACACGACATAATGCTTGCATCTGAGTCTGTTTTATATGCAGATCGCATTCATGAGGTCGTTTGCATTGACCATTTATGGTAAAAAAGGGGTGTGTACAGGGCGGAACGTGAAGTTGATTCAGCTGCGCACACTTGTAGGCACTCTGTGATTTATAAAGCAAAGATTACTTAGAGGTGTGCGTACGCAGGGTTTTATAAGTCTGAATATTTTTTGGCGCATGCAAAACTTGGCTTTTGGGTGCACGTACACTTTTAGTAAAGATCCCACGCACAGTTTTATAAATGAGACCCCAGATCTCTCATAAAAAAGTAGATGACTTAATCACTGCCTATGTTAAAGGAATGCATCTTCTTTCAAATGTTGAGCAGCAAGAATTAATTGACCTCGTTCAGGGCGTGAACCCAGAAGCAACTGTAATCTCAAGAATTATTGACAATGACTTTACAACAAAAGTGGATGCTTTGAAAGAAGTCTTGAAAGGTGTCCAGCACCTATGTACCACTGCTGACATTTAGTCTACCAGTGTTAAAAGCTTTTTTGGTGTGACAGCACACTGGATTCAGCCAGATACATTGGATCGCCTGTCTACAGCACTAGCATGCCGCCATTTCCCTAGTCCACACACATTACAATCGAATTGCGGAGACACTGGATGAAATCCACGCCGAATATGGGCTGTCCCAGGAATGTGGTGTTGCTACAGTAACAGAAAATGGGTCCAATTTCGTCAAAGCATTTAAAGAATTTAATATTTCAGCAGTGTGTATGGAAGAGGAGGGTCAAAATGATGGAGAAGATCTCTCATTTATAGTTGCTACAACTGATGCAAAAAAGGCCATGAAAGAACATTCTCGCTTGTCGCATCTTAACAACTCTACAATGGGAAAATGTTCTGGACTGTGGAACGCAGCAGTAAGGCCTAAAAGCGCTGAAGTGCTTTCTGCAGTACAAAAATTCTGGTTGATTACACCTTGTGCAACACGTTGGAACTCTATATGACAGCCCTCATCAGCTCTGCAGCATTCGCGAGACACGCCCTGATCTCATGAAAAAGTTAAACCTGCCATTATTTAAGGATGCAGAGATGGAGTACATCAAAGAATATACCAAAGTCCTGAAACACCTTGCGCAGGCAATTGATCGATTGCAGAGCCAGTCCCCGTGCTATTACGCAGAATTAATTCCGACCTTATTTGCAGTTGAGGCAAAGCTTGAAGCACTGCATGCCAACAACCTCCGTTTCTGCTCACACCTTCTGCATGCCATAGTGGATGGTTTCCAGGGCAAATTTGGTGCCTTTCTAGTACTTCGTCCAGAAGTGAATGAAGCGATCCAGGCGAGTGTGACCCATCCGTACTTTAAGATGCGCTGGCTGCCTCCACAAATGGCAAGTAAAAAAAAAAGAATACAAGAACTGATGCTGCCACAAGAGGAAGAGGGTGACTTCTTCATCTTCACAGGAGGCGTTCAGGTTTTCCAGAAGCCGACTCACAGCAAGGCTGAGCTAGAGTCACTGCATTTTTTAGAGGACCAAAGGAAGGACTTGCCATCCTTGGAACAGTACCCCCTCATCAAAAACCTTTTTGGTTCAATACCATCATTCCGTCTTCTGCTCCAGTGTAGCATTATTTTCCTTTGCTGGACTGATTAACAGGCCCAATAGGCGTCATCTGAATGCAACACTGTTTGAGAAGTTAGTTGTGCTTAAAGGCATCAACTGAGGGGACACCACTAGCTAAGGTGGCTAAGGTTACACATCCTCCTTTGCTCACACAAGGACAGCACAAGGACTTGAGTTCACAAGCTTTGATAGCACACTTGAGTTTGCTATTTCCTTTCCTTTTTCTGTTTTTCAGTTTTTTTCTCAACTCTAAATTTGTCTATGTTCTCTCTCCTGTGAAATATTTCAGTGCTATGGTGACTTGACAAGATCATTTCCTACCTCAAACAAGGACATTTCCAACCTCTTGCACATTTAAAATAAGAAATGATTGATAATGTCATAAATTGTTTGGTATTTACATTGCTAGAGGTTGTGCACACACCAGTTTCAGGTGTATACAAATTATTCACCATAAGTTTGGTAGTGATGGTGTTAAAAACAACCTGAAAAGGTTAAAATGCTTCCTAGTTAAAATTTCTAAATAAATCATCCATTTGGATTGTTTGTCTTTAAGGTATTGTCACTGATTCATAGTGGCAAGGAAGGGTTCCTTGAGTTACCGAACATTTCTCAGGGCCGAGGTTTATATTGGGATGTCTCTAACATGAGGGGTCAGCATATCTAATCTGTTGACTGATTATGGAAGGAGTCTCTTGCTTTCAGATGTTTTTCCATGTAGTGTACAAAGCGAAGGGATAGATGAAAAAGGCTATTAGAAAAAGGTTGTTTAAAAAATATTTTTTGTAGCATTTTGAAAATACAGTATTTTATTTTGATACACGTTTTGGCTGTTGTATTTTGTAGCTTATTTTGACACATTTTGAAGGTTAGTATTTTTTTTGGAAATACATTTTGATGTATTTGAACATAATACTCCTGAGACCTTCGGTAGTCTTGTCTCGGTCTCGGGGGCTATTATGGTGTGGTCCTTCTGGCTACACACATATCTCCACCTACTGGTTAGGACTGTGAATGTGCAACAATTTGCACGTTCGTGTGCAAATGAACCTAATTAGGGGAAGGATATCTCGTAATTATGAGAAACTATCTTGTTATTATGAGATACAATGTCATTATTATGAGATAATTATCTTGTGATTGAGATAATCATCTCGTAATTATGAGATAACGTGATATATATTTTTTATTCATGTGAATGCAATGAGCTTCCTTAAGCCAGTCTTGTGCTTGTATGCAAATTAGCCATATGCGCCAAACAGAAGAAAGACGAGATGTATAGAACTGATTGTTGTGCATTGTTGTGCATAGGTAGCCTACTGCATAGTGGTGGTTGGTTGTGGTCTTAGTGAAACAGCCTAGCCTTGGAGTTGGAGAGGTTGGAGTGATTGTGTGATTGTGCGAGAGAGAGAGTGCACCTGCCGTGGTGATGTTTGGCTTGTTGTGGGCTTTGTGTATGTGTTCAATTATGTATCTGTCTGATCGTATTTGTTGTAGATGGATGGTTAAATAATGTCAGAAGATCGGTCATACTGCAGGCTCTCATTTGCAAGTCCACTGATTGTGTGCACGTCTCCGATAGGCTACATAGGCCTACCTGACATTTATTCAGTTGATTGTTCTTCTAAGTGCGCTAGAATGGTGCCAATTATTGTCGTGTTTGCATTGTAATGCAAAACTTTGCCTCTCCTTGTTATAAAGCAACGTGCATCCCAACAACTTTAGCCAATGCAGCCTCCTATGTCATTGTGGCTTTACAAATAGGTATCGGATTATCAATAATTGTTAAGTGCGTGTGTGTGTTGGCATGTAGGCTATACAGTAGATATAGACTGATTGTCTTGGCTTGCATCCATGAAATATTTTAATGTTATGGCCTACTGCATATTGAGAACATTTAGATCGGTATTGCCAACAATTTGGGGATGAGGACACCCCCGAATATTGACGGTATTTCGCACACTGCCATCTCAATCTACAGCCTAACATATATAAATATAACGCTGTACTAGACACAAATGTATTTTCCACTAGTTAGTGGTGGTCATTACATTGTAGTGAAACTAGTAAAGACGACACAGCTATATGTTACGGCGTAAGATGGCAGGCACTGCAGCTCTCGACCAGGCTGGGTATACCCCTGCTGCCTTTCATTTCATTTTGCGCTGCTAGGCAGGCTGGATTCCATGGATCCGGTTTTCGCCTGAGTTAGGGAACCAATCACAGAACGGGGAGGGACGGCAAGACGATGACGACGTCTAAGCGACACACCCATCGACTTCTTCCTCATCGAATTTCTGCCGGATTGTGGCACTCTTGGCTTTCCATATCGGGCAGCCCGCGGTCGGGCAGCCCGCAGTCGGGGCGCTGCTGGGCTCATGTCGTATGATATCCATATGTTCCATGTTCTAGGGACCCCAGGTTGAAGATAAGCTTTAATCCCCTGCCAAGTAATGCAATCGTTTGTTTTAAAAAATCTTATTAGCCTTTATTTCGAACAAGTAAATAAAAAAAGCAATAGTAAACAATAAAATAAAATGATGAAACAAATGGACAGTTACAATAAAGCAATATTTACACACAATGAAAACCACAAATGAAAATAAACTGTCCAACACTTGCTTTACCTGTTCGAAAAGGGGCGAGTAGAAGAAAACTTATTTAATCTCAACCCTTCTCCATAATTTATTTATCCATAATGAGTTATCAACTTCCTAATTACTGATGTAAAATTAAAAAATATATATATATTATTAATATACGTTAGTTTTCAATAGTATAAAATGCCACACTGCTATCCACACTGACAGG
The DNA here is from genome assembly GCF_902167405.1 of Gadus morhua. NCBI lineage: Eukaryota > Metazoa > Chordata > Actinopteri > Gadiformes > Gadidae > Gadus > Gadus morhua. The sequence goes on from NC_044063.1 coordinate 30,355,770, forward strand.
AATTGGACTCTCAGGACATGCCATCCATTAGTTCAAATCGTACCTGGAAGGGCGATCTTTTGGTGTGTCCTGACAAGGGCAGCTATCCAAACCTCACAAGCTGTCAACTGGCGTTCCCCAGGGTTCAGTCCTTGGCCCCCTTCTCTTCTCCATCTATACCACCCCACTAGGCAAAATAATTCTCTCCCATGGCTTCTCTTATCACTGCTACGCAGACGACACTCAACTCTATCTGTCCTTTTCCCCAGAAGACCCCTCAATTTCGGCTAGGACCTCTGCTTGCCTGAGGGACATCTCTATCTGGATGAAAGATCACCACTTGCAGCTTAACCTGCTAAAAACTGAACTGCTAGTCTTCCCTGCTAAACTGAGCATCTCCCAGCATATCAATGTTCAGTTGGATTCACTCTCCCTGTCACCAACCAACACTGCCCGAAACTTGGGCGTAATAATAGACAATGGCCTTACCTTTACTGAACATATTGCTACAGTCACCAAATCCTGCAGATTCACACTATACAACATCAGGAAGATCAGACCCTATCTCTCCCAGTACTCAGCCCAACTTCTCGTTCAGACCATGGTCTTGTCAAAACTCGACTACTGCAACTCCGTACTGACTGGCCTCCCAGCATGTACCATCAAACCACTCCAGATGATACAGAACGCAGCAGCCCGCCTCATCTTCTCACAACCAAAGAGGGCACATTTAACACCTCTCCTGGTCTCACTGCACTGGCTCCCCATCGAAGCCAGGATTAAATTCAAATTCTTGACCCTGGCCTACAGGGTTCTCGCAGGGTCCGCGCCATCTTATCTCAGTGAGCTTATACAGCCCTACACCCCTGCCAGACCCCTGCGCTCCTCCCAGGAACATCTCCTACGCCGCGCCAACACCACCACAAAGTCCCAGTCAAGACTGTCTTCCTTCCTGTTGCCACAATGGTGGAACGACATCCCGGGCCCCATCCGCTCGGCCCCCAGTCTGGACACTTTTAAAAAACATCTAAAGACTCACCTATTTCAGCTGTTCCACCCTGCCTTAGACGCTTAGGGTCCAGATCACTCAGTCCTTCTAAAAACAAATGTTCACTTCCCCTTCTTCTATCAGTTTGTGCTATGTTGGCACTTACTGTCATGATGTGTTTTTTTATATGTCGTATGTCGCCTTGGACAAAGGCGTCTGCCAAATGCCGCTAAGTAAAGTAAAGTAAAATTCATTACCAATTACAATGACGTATTTATCTAATAATATTGTCGTATTTATCTAATAATATTTTCTAGTTATCTATTATTAATATTTAATTAAACATTCAATATTATATAAATTCCACCATGTATATCGAAATACATATATATATATGAACATATACACTATATTAAACACCTGCATTCCTGTACCTTGTGAAAATTATTCACAACCGATTCACAACGTTTAAATCGGTGCATCGACAGATTCTTGGTCATTTTAAATCGATTCAGGGGCCCACATATCAATTTAGTCGCATCTGTGTTAATCCAATCAGATACCGATTTGAATCGGTGAATCATTACACCCCTAATATTTATGTTTTACATGAATGGCATACTACCTCAAATTCTATGTTTATTCGGGTTTTATATATTATGTTGATCTTGTATAATGTTTGATCCAAAATAAAGTTTCTGCAGTTTCTAACAGATTGTCAGCATGAATGATATTCTTATCTAATCATACCACGTTTTTCCTTGTGGGTAAGGTTGCATTCCTAAAACATTTAAACTGAAACTATACAGTAAAATTCCAGAAAAAGATCAGAACCCCGTCAACGACTACTAATGACGTACTGTAACTGGATCTTGAAGGGTTGTCGTCCCATTTCATACGGGTAGGGCTGAGGGGTAAGGTTAAGAGGTAGGGGTAAGGGGTAGGGGTAGGGTTAAGGTGGAGATTTTTGTAGAGCAATGAATCCGGATTGGGCCTTAGACTAAGGGCCCGGTAGATTCAGACTAGGGACCCGGTAGATTTAACTCTGAAGGGGCAGATTAAACAGAGAAGTCGAGACACCCTGGAGACATCCGCTCGGGTACACGGGTATCAGGAGTACTACAGAGATAAACACTGGACACAACCGCATCTCTTACAAGCGCTTTCATATTCAAGCAGAATTGGTATTGTAACCAAAATATCCCAACCAAATCGATATTGAATCTAATCTAATCAAATTCAGAATCATCACTACTAGAAGCATCTAGATTAAATCATTTCTGAGATGGAAGCTGAGAGGACAAAAGCACAGCTAGAACAACACACACACACACACACACACACACACACACACACACACACACACACACACACACACACACACACACACACACACACACACACACACACACACACACACACACACACACACACACACAGCGTTGGGAGAGGTGTACGAACAACGGGTGCATTACCTTATTCGAAACAGAAGAGGGTGCTTATTTACAACAGTCATTTGCCAGAGACTGAGCGAAAGAGAGAACATTACATCATGAATGTTTTCATTAATTATAGCTTGGCAGAAGTATTATTTTATACCATGAAAAAGTTAAATAATATGTCAAGTAAAAGTACAAATACAATTTCGGCTCTGAAGTAAGACGATAATGAATGAAAAAAAAGCAATCAATCTTCACAAGCAAGTGAATTGATTTCCCATGTCACGTCACAGAATATTTATTCACATCCAACCTCGACCTGTCAAACTTTCCTTGCAACACCATCATTGACATAATATTTTTTTAACAGTGTGTGCTCATTATGACAATAATGAACCAACTGCTAAGGCTGCAACAAACATAGAGAAGGAGCATCACTGAACACACCCTGGAAGGTTCCTGTTGTCACGCCTGCAGACACCCGTCAAGTCTGTATTAAACCTTCTCACACATCTGGAGGCTTCCAGTCAGCACTCCAGGGGTAATGCCATGCAGAGGCCGACTCTGCAGTCGGGGACGAAGGGGCCAAGGAATTTAGCTTTCCTGCACTTTACTACCAGTCAGTGTTAAGGCGGTCAATGTGTCAGAGAGATCATATGTAGTTCTCTTCTGTGCAATGATGATGCATAATGCAACCATAGTAAAATGGGATGCAAGTTATATTTGTAATATTTATCCTTCTTCCTTATCTAGATATATTCTAGTAGACTCAAGTGTGATTATATCCCAAAACTATTGACAGTGAACATAATTGCCCCCCTCAACATATCACTTTAAATACAAATAATACGCAATGGAAATGACAGTTGAGAACCTAGGCCCTTACCTAGCTCGGCTTGGCATCGGATATTAACAGGCTCTCATTGACCTAAAACATGGAGGCCCACTATGACAGACCCCACTGAACAATGAGATGGGCTGTGAGTGAACAGGAATAGATCTCACCCTGTCATTGAAGCATCCAGGCTGAGCCTCAAGGTGTCCTCCAAGTGTACGTTATAAAGGACCTGAACTCAAGGTGTGATCCAGGTGTACGTTATAAAGGACCTGAGATATGCGAAACCAGCATTCGCTCCGTACACAGCCTGGACTTAAACCACAAGAACAGCTGTCTGCGTTATTACGCATGTATCATCAAATTTTGATTAGCCTTATCACAAATTCACCACGGTTTGCGAAATATTGCAATACTTCAGGCCAGCTAAAAGATGCCATGAGACGATTCGGCAACAACTATTTCCCCATGGCATGTTCATTAATTTACTCATTCATTCATTGCAGGTAGATCGGGATAAAGGGTGTCCACAGTGCAGCAGCCTGCGGACCAGGGGACCCGGAACCTTCATCTTGGGGTCAAACACCCTCACCTGTAGACCTCATGTACTGCAGCTAATGTCTCGAGCCTCTTCATTAACACAACACCACCCTACTGGGACCCTGTTGCTGGTCCCGGGAGCGCAGGTCTGTCAGGACCTTGCTGCTGGTCCCGGGAGCCCTGATCTGTCAGGACCTTGCTGCTGGTCCCGGGAGCCCTGATCTGTCAGGACCTTGCTGTTGGTCCCGGGTGCCTGGGTCTGTATCAGGGGCCCCCACACTGGGGAGGACTCTGGGGTATGGGCAGCGGTCTGGTGGGTTATAGGGAGTATTCTGGGGGGTTAATGCCAGTCTTCTGGGCGTACTCACTGCGACACTTGGCACAGCGTCCCTTGTCATACTCCAGCAGGTCCAAGGAGCGGCCGACGGAGCGGCGCTGGCCTCCTTCCCGCAGGCGAGCCGCCTCCTCCTTGGCATACACCCCCAGCTCCTGGGTGTAGCGCCCATACATCTGGAGGGGAGGAACACACAGACAGACACACACACACACACACACACACACACACACACACACACACACACACACACACACACACACACACACACACACACACACACACACACACACACAGTTAGAGTTACTTGCATGTTGCCCATACTCCTGTTATGAACTGGGCACATGCCTCCAAATAAGATTGCACCAAATACATTTGAAATAAATCCTAAATATCAGGAACACACACACACACACACACACACACACACACACACACACACACACACACACACACACACACACACACACACACACACACACACACACACACACACACACACACACACAATCTCACGTCTCCCTTCCCAGAATCCCCCTCGGCCACCAGAACCGAACATGAAGAGGAAAGTTTGAAGGCTTCCTTCTTCTCCTCTCCAGGTCCCAGCAGCACCGGGGCGTTAAGCCACCACGCTCCGGCCAATGATTAACAAGAGGCATAATAAGTAAGCCTAATCATGTTATTGTAATTGTTTGGTGGCGTTGCAGCAGTCCTATCACTGGTGGTAATAAAAGGGATCAAAGTTAAATATGTGCCCCTGAACTGTCCTGTTCACAAGGCCTCTGTTCTTTACTCATATAATTAAATGCATTTGAATTATACAGGGGGCATTTGGATAATCACAAGCCCCTTATCACACACCACGATAGTAATTGTCCCTTTACTTAACAAACACACACACACACACACACACACACACACACACACACACACACACACACACACACACACACACACACACACACACACACACGCGATCCCTCGCTGGCGCGTGGATCCGAAGCATATTAAGGAAGTCTTATGATTAGGTTATCAAGCCTTCAAGGTCATTGCTTGGGAATCAGACGAGCCGCTCAGCCAACAACTGAACAACATCTACTGAGTGGAAGGACCTAGAAGGATCTCCATGAACCAACAGACAGTGATTAGATCAGATGGAGCCAGAACCAGCTTGGAGAGATTACTCATTTACTTCGCTTATCTGCAGGTTGACGATTTGTTGGCATGGATTAGAAGAGCTGTCCTTGTCTTGAGTCAACCAAACGCGGCGCAAAGCCAATGGTCTATTAAGGAGGAGTGCTGAGATGTGACTCACTGCCTGCAGCCCTGCTCTGCTCGCAGTAGGTGAGGAACCCACGCCAAAGCTATAAGGGATACAGCAGGCAGTGTTTTTCTGGAAATCCATCCCTTTACCGAGTTATGAGGGACCGTGATAGTGATAGAGCGGTATAGTGTGGGAAGGATGAAGAAGTAAATACCAGACCCCATAGATCAAGGTTTATTTATAGACCAGAAGTGATGCTCATATGAAGCCTTAAACACCAGAGTGCGCTGGTTGCAGTCTGACTATGCGGTTTGTTGAATAACACATAAAGCCGTTCCTTTTTATGGGCAGAAAAAGCAACAGGAGGCCACTGGCCTCCTACTGACACAAAACAAATTAGAAAAAAGTATGGATGCATGAGGGAAACAAAAAAGACAGGAGAGTCACAACACTGTAGACCTGTGGAAAGGAGACCTGAAAGCACAGAGCCAGAGATGTGCCTGAGATGTGAGGGTGATTTGGGGTTTTCCCCGACAATAAATGCAGAGACTCGATGAAGAATGGCTCTCTGGGTAGAATTCCTCTCCGTGGCCATGATGGTGGCCCAAGGGCTTAATTAAGCAATGCCAAACACAAGAGGGGCAGAAATAGATGCTCAGATGCACCTCTGAGAAAGAAAGAGGCAAAAACAAAACAACTTCCATCTTTGAACTTTTCCGGAATAAAGGCAACCCTGGTTGGAAGCCTGTCATTACCCTGAGCCCGGGCAGAAATAGGCCCTCAGTTACGCACGCCTTCTGGGCTAATTGATCCCAGATGAACAGGCCGCGTGAAGGTGTCCCGCTTTGGGGTCCAGGGGTGGGCCTCCACCAGTAGGCCTACACTGGAGCATCCAACACACGGAGAACCTGGACATTTCAAAAGCAGGTTCATCCGCCATGATCACACAAAGGGATGAATGGATTGCTATTCACGAGGGAAACAGCAATGAGAGCCAATTCCAAATCCGAGGTGAAGGCTTAGCAAACCCTGCCTCCTGCTCTTTGATTGAGAAGTGCTACTGTGAGCCGTCACTCGTGTTTCACAAGGGGTCCAAAGGCCAGAAGCACTTGAGATACAAGGTGAGATGATAGCCACACAAAACCAATGCGTATAGGTCAAAGCAGGCCTGGTTGACCAATCACAGCCAGCACTCGCTGGAGGAGATGGGACCTGTCGGAATGCAGGTAGTAAAAGGAAGACTCCATCTTAATCAATACTGGTTGTCTTGAGGTCAAAGTTCAGTGAGTGAACCTGTTCTACAGATTAAAAAAAAGGGAGATAACCTGAATGGAAACAAACAAACTCAATGAGAAGACACACATTACACAGAGCCAAGCAATGAACAGAAGGAAAGACGCAAACTTTACGCCTGAGGAAGACTACCTGCAACCCACTGAGGTGCCAAGCCCTGGTCACCCACAGCTGAAAGGACCGATGATCATATATTTAGCTTGAACAAATCTGAAGCTGTTGACAGATAACAGATCAGTCCTTTATTTCACTCATCGACTCAAATCTGCATCCCTGTTACTGGAATGAGGACTTTGTAAAGACCATGGTGTCTACTGTTGATGAAGAGCTCTATCCCGACCGACCAGGGGGGGCCTTGAGAGCAGCGAGAGGGACCTGGGCACGGGCCAAGGGGGGTACCACGCAGGGGGACACGGGCCAAGGGGGGTACCATCTAGGGGACCCCTGAGAAGACCCAGCAGAGGGAGGGAGAGAGGAGCTCAGAGACAGTGAGAGAGACACAAAGAAGGAGAAGTGAGTTCTTTATTGTCTCCACTTATTGTCTGACGATCTACTGAACAACCCAGTAGGGCCATGCCTCCCTGGCTCCGCCAATCACAGATCTAGATGACCCCAGGGGGACGGACTGCGGCTTAATCAACACTTTAGAGATTACCCAGAACCACACAGCAGAGTGGACACCCATACGTACACACAAACACTTAATGTCTTCTGAAATCATTAAAGGACAATTCCGGTATTTTGAACATTGAGCCCACTTTCTGGTTTGTCGAGGATGAAATAGAGTTGTTAACACCCTTTTAATATGGGTCCTGTCTCGAGCATTTGGCTAATTTCGAACCGCCCCTGCCTGCTTCACAATGGCTGGCTTGAAACGGAAAGGGGGGGGTGGTTGTAGTCTTTTCACTCGGTACTAGACCCACTGTTGATGCGGAGAACCGAGCGAAAATACTACACATCGGAATTGCCCTTTAATACAAACATGATTTTCTTACATATGTCTAATGTGTTTCCAATTTTAGGAAAACACAGACACACACATTCATTACACCTGTAGTCTGTATGTCCTGCCTCTGAGTGAGAGAAGCTCTCCCTCCGTCGATACTGTTCTTTGACAACTTTGTTACCCTGCAGCACTCGCCAGCGGCGGACGCTTTCCTCTACATGAGTGTGTGCTTCTCTGGGAGGGCCAGAGAAAGAGGTTCTTCTTGGCCGCACTGTACTGGGACCAGTGTTGCAAGATTGGGTGGGAAATCTGGCAACACTGACTGGGACAAGATGAAGCTGGCCTGAGGAAATACTTTGCACGCGGCGACTGGGTTGACCTGTCTTCACACGTAGCGCACATCATGTGGGTAAATGTGAGTGTTAGGGTGTTTGTTGATGCGTCTCTTGGGTGGCGTGTTGTTTGTAGCCAACTTCCCAAGGCTGAAATATCGGAGTCCCCGAATATTGAACTCTAATTCACAAGGCTCAGAACACACACACACACACACCTGGCCATAGTCCAGATTGTCAACCCAAAATGACCAGGGAGTGCAACGTTCTGCCCGAGCAAACCATCACTAACTTGGACTAATGAGCTCCCTGACAGTGTGTGTGTGTGTGTGTGTGTGTGTGTGTGTGTGTGTGTGTGTGTGTGTGTGTGTGTGTGTGTGTGTGTGTGTGTGTGTGTGTGTGTGTGTGTGTGTGTGTGTGTGTGTGTGTGTATGTGTGTGTGTGTGTGTGGCCGGATACGGAACGGCAGCCAGTGTGATACGCTTGTGTGTGTACGTGTGTAGACATTGCCAGAGGTCAATAATTGGGGGGGGTCAAGAATTCACAGCAACAGGGGGGTGGGGGCATCAGGAGGGGAATGATGGATGAATAGATGGAGGAGGGGGCTGGGTAGATACATGAATACACATGGGGGAAGGGGGTGTACTGTAAATAACAGGGGTCTCCAGGGGTAGGAGACGACAGAGACAGAGGGGGGGCAGAGGGACAGAGAGAGAGAGAGAGAGAGAGAGCGCAGGACGGTTAGCTACGGAAGTCATGAGAGAAAGGAAGAGGAGGGAAGCTGTCAGTATATGGAGGAGTTTTAATTCACACTGCGATGCAGGCAGAATTTAAATGCATCTAGAGTGGTTCATTTTGGGAAGCACAAGTCACAGGCAGTCAGGCAGGGAGAGGGAGAGGGAAGACACACACACACACAGCCACACACACAATCCAGTATGGCAGCCATGGGATCAATAGATCAGTGGTATTCAAGCGGTACGGGTCCTAGAGTCTCTAGACTCTTGTCTTTATTTGTCCTCTCCCTCTCTCCCAGCACGCCTCCCCCTCTCTCCAACTCAATGTCCAGCAGCCAGCTGCACATCACCAGTGTCCCCACGTCCAGACAGAGGGACGACTGCTCTGAGGACCACTGTTTACACACACACACACACACACACACACACACACACACACACACACACACACACACACACACACACACACACACACACACACACACACACACACACACACACACACACACACACACACACACGCCTCTAACTCCCAACACAATTAGTCCCTCTCTCCCTCTCCATTGCTGGCTGAATATCTCATATGTCTCTACAGCTTGAGGTCAAGGGACACTGCTAGATTGGATTTCCTTTGTTTAATGGTAGCAGTGTTTGTTGTTTTTCCATAATGAACCACAAGATAATTACAAAGCAACCGATATCCGCACTAGAAAAAAAAGAAAACATGACTCTAGACAAATATACACATAAAATAGGAATTGAATTGGTACATTACTAACCATTAAGTTAATGCATATCTAAAGGGAGACATAAATGTAACATCCAGGCATTACATTATTACACTACACACAATAGCAGCCACATTGAGCTTAATCCTTATAGCGAATTAAGAAACATTATCCGAGTAGCGGGTGCAATAAGGTCTTCAGTCTGATCGGTATAGCTAGCTACTTCTCAACTAACTCCTCCTGTAAAACCCTCCATCTCCGCCCTCAGCGTCTTTAGTACTGCCATTGGGGAGTCTGGTGGGACAGTTGGATTCTGTTAAAGGGGACATATTATAGCACCAGGTCTGAGTGTGATCAGCCCTCACAAGCTGCTTCGAAAATCTGCCCCTTCTGACATCACTAGTGGGCGTGTCCACCTAGATTTGTGCAGACTTTCGATTGTCAGAAACATGAGGAGAATCCTGATGCAGTTGTCTCAGTGGGTAACCAGTGAAAAACTGCAGAATTTAGGAAAACTCAGAAAATAAATTACATTTTAGCAAACCTTTTTGTTTGTTTTAAGTCTCATAGACTTGCAGTGTTGGGAAGTTACTTCAAAAGAGTAATGCATTATTTATTACTTGTTACTGTCATTTCAAATTAGTTAAAATATTAAAAACATTATTACAATATTTCTGTCTTTGAATTGTGAGGCATTACATTACTTTTAGATTACTTTAGCATTAATTTCACCAAAATAACAGGAAATATGGATTTGGTGTTCTCAATAGATCTTCTTGTGTTCAATGCTGCTCATTACGCAGCAGGAGGTGATGTGGTATGGCATAATGACTGAGCTAAGCTTAAGGCTAACAAAAGTACAATATAATGGTCGCAGTAATGGCTCATGGTGCAATACATTTTATAATAGAAGTACTGTCACTTGAGGTATTCATATTGAAATCAATAGAGCTAGAGCCTACTACGGTAGATTGTAAAAAAAAAAAAAAAAAAAAAAGACATTGAGCTCCCTTTCTGGTTTGTCTGGGATGAAATAGAGAGGTTGACACCAAAGTTTGTCCTGTCTCAGGTATTTGAAAAAAATATTTTAAAATTGGAATGGAGTCTCTAAGTGAAAAATTTAGGAAGGAGATAGGTCCCAAAGTTTGTACAGAATAATAAAGAAAGAATGAATAAAACTTGAGACGAACAATATAGGAGCGCTGCATGCAGCACTCACCTAAATACAGTTTCTGTCGTGTTTTATTTGGCATCTTGTAAATCCATTGATTTCGGTTGGAAGACTCATAGACCTCTGAAGAATAAGTCCCCCCTCAGAGGCTCCGGTTCCATCAGTCAAATGTCTTTGGGAAATAACATGGTGTTTTTGAATGATCGTAGGTGGCAAAGAAGTAAAAGCTGCTCATGTTTTGAACTACACATTTTTTCCATCTAGATTCCTCTTGATTTTTGGATTGTCGGTGCCGTTAACGCTTCTTCATAATAGTTAATAGGGCTGGGTATCGTGGCCAATTTCCTAAATCGATTCGATTTAGATTCATAAGGTTCTGAATCGATTAATCACGATTGGATTCAATCTGCTCTTAAATAATGAAAATGGCTCAACTGTGTTACAAAATACAAATGTACTTTATTTTTTCTCCTCATCTTAAACAACAGGTTTTAAGTGCAAACTTGTTAATTGGAAAGTTTAAATTTGAGCTGTAAATAAAACTGTTTCAAGTCTCAAAAGTGCAATTTTGAAATTAGAAAGGTAGTACTGTGAAAGCGTACTTGAACCACAACATTCCATCACTGCAAATTGCATTAAGGTAGTTTATTAAAGTGCAAAAATAATAATAATGGTAACAAAAAAATAATAAAAAAACTAATCTATTTTATGCCCTATGAATCGATATTGCAAAATTGTAATGAAGTCGATCCAAAATCAATTCAATCAATTTTTTTACCCAGCCCTAATAGTTAACTACTTTAACGGCACCGACAATCCAAAATCCAAGTGGAATCTAGATGGAAAATGTGTGTAGTTCAAACTGTGAGAAGCTTTTACTTCTTCGCCACCTACAGAGTTTGTTATGCACGATAATTCAAAAACCCCATGTTTTTTTCCCATAGAAATTTGTCCGATGGAACCAGGAGCCTCAATGGCGGGAACATTGCTCCTTGACCGGGAACGGAAAGGCAGGCTGGTTGTAGTCTTTTCACTCCGTTCTAGCCCCACTGTTGATACGGAGAACCGAGTCAAAAGACTACAACCAGCCCCCCTGGACTCTGCTGTTGCCGTGATCTCCTCCTCTAGCAGTAAGAGGAAGTAAACATTTGCGCAGATTTTTTTCTCCTCTGCGAATCTCACGGTGTTGGCTAATTTGTATAAAAACAAATAAGTTAATTTCGGGTTTAAAGTGCATTGTAACGTGCGTTACTGAGATTTGTACCAAGTAAAATATTTCCTTTTCTTTTCTTGTAATGCCTTATGCCCTAATGCAACTTTTTGCTGAGACTTGTATATAGGAAAATGACCACGGCAATTATTACTTCAGTTTTTAATGGAGAAATTTGATGACATTCACCAATGTCATTTCAGCAGTAGTGGATAGGGTAATAACTGTTGGTGTGGAGGCAGATGCAAAATGTGGAAGTTTAGGTCCCTAACATCTTCAGCTAGAAATGAGGTCACAGGCCAGAGATGGTTGGGAACCACAGAACTCAGGGAACAATGGGAGGTTCTGCTTCAGCGAAACTACAGCAAGTAAAAACTTTGAGAGGCATATTTCCCACAAAAACAAGAAAACATACTCAGTTCAGACATGGCCAGCTGCTGAACATGAAGACAGCCTTGAACTAAGTGATATCAACACTGATGTGACATTGCCCTTCTCAACCAAAATGGGACTTGGAACACCTTGCCAGTTTGTTCTTCAAAGGAAATTTATTATTTGCAATTTATAAAAATGCACTAAGGCATCAAGATTCTTTACTTGATGAAACAAACTGACAACATGATGCTTCTGGTATTGCCATTAAAGTGTGATTATTGTCAATCACTAGGGTTTGAAAAGAAGGAGTGGAGAAGTGAGAAACAGAGAGCGAAGAAAGGCTGTGTAACACGGGTCGGTCCTTCTCTCTGTCGGTACGCCATGGCACCAGCGCTCACACAGGGAAGGGACACAGTGTCCACAGCCACCAGCCTCCTCCGCGGAGCACACAGCTGTGACAATAACAGGACTCGCTATACAACAATAACAGCCTGATAAAAGGTTATGGTGGTCACCATCCAGACATTTAGGTTGTTCAGCACTTCTTAGCGTTGTGTATTGTGTATGCTCTTCATGTGCTGATTGTTGTTGTCATCATTTCAAATTGATATGATTCATCAAATAAATGCTAATTTAGATGCTTAAGCAACATGGAAGTGAGGGATAGAGTGAGAGGTAGTGAGAGAGAACAGGGGTGCAGCAGAGAGTGTGGGAAACACGTGAGAGAGAGAGAAGATAGCGAGGATGGAAAATTGAGAGGGCTAAGGCAAACAGACGCACCGCAGAGGGTGGGAATGGGGACGCAGCCATGGAGGCTGGACGTAGATCTGGTGACAGCAGCCCAGGAGGGGGCAGAGTGCAAGGCCCCGTCTCACCTCCATCAGTACGGGCACATGGGCACACACACACACAGCAGACAAGGTTCAACTTCAAAGGTCACGTTAAAGTAAAAAGATGCTGAGTGTGAGGAAGAAAGGAGGTGAAGAAGAGGAGGAGATACAGCAAAGTGCCAAGAGGGGCGGAGAGATCACCGTATCAATATCTGTAATGGAATAAAGGTTGCTCGCCACCGTATCCAAACAACCACTCACAGTGTGTGAGTTTGTGTGTAAGAGACCTGCCGCAATCTGCACATACTGGCACCGCCTGCATTGTGTCTTCATCTCATACCCCTACTGCTTCACACACACACCTGACTCATCATTAGGCTTAGCATCTGTTCACTTTGCTTAATACAAAAACTGTGTGTGCGTCTAGTGTAGATGGATGCCTTTCAGCTAAACTTAAACAGAGAATTATGAGCCTGAAGAGAGAGTCAGAGAGGGAGTCGGAGAGAGTGTGTGTGCGCGCGTTCATGCGTGCGTGCGTGTTTTACTAAGCGTGGTTTACTAAGCGCTTACTAAGCCCTTTAATGTTTGTGCTTCGATAACGAGGTGGGGTCGCTTGTCCTTGAGCTTTAAACTTGCTCCCCAGCAAAAGACAAAAGACACACATTTGCTGCACACGACTTTTAAATGTACATTCATATTCAGGGAATTTGGCAGACTCTTTCATCCAAAGCGACTTACAATAAGTACACTAGTCAGAAGAAGGAGAAACAACAATATATCGCTGTCGGTACAGTAAGGATGTTCATAGAACCAAGTTCACAGCAGTAACAATCGCTAGGTTAACCTATCCCGTACAAAACAAAGATAGCTAGGATAAGATGCTACACAACTAAGTACTATAACTAAGTATGGCATACAATAAGTATATAATAACTCCTAAGATCCCCTGACATGGTGATAGCCACGGGGACACTCACAGGGACTGGTACCAGTGAGTACTGCGGAGGGGCGTTGACTGAAGTTTGGTACTTCAATAGTTTCTGACAAAGTTGAGTTGGAATCAGTTCCACTTCTCACATTTTTAAATGACTTTGTTAATTGTCACAATGCATCTTGAGAAATCTTCTGCTGTAAGCCCTGGGGGCTGAGGGGGGGCTGAGGGGGGACTGAGGGGGGACTGAGGGGGGTCTGAGCGACAAATCCACGGCCGGCCTATAGGCCATGCTAGCTACCTTTTACCTTTTGCTGTCGCATAAATGTTATGCTTACTGTATGTTTGTAGATGTTTTGTATTCAATAAATGTTAAATGAGTATATCTCCTCATAATCATTAGATTTAATAGGAACCGAAAAAGATTTGAAGCCAGTACTAACTGTTTACTCAGGTGTGTGTGCGTGTGCGTGCGTGTGTGTGTGCGTATGTCTATGTCTGGATATCATTGACCTACTTTAATCTCTTCCAGGTTTAATTTATATGGGCCGTGTACGCGGGTCTGATGATTGATTACACGGTCGCTTAAGAGATATTCTAACGTTGATTGCCCCTCTAACACGTGGTAAATTAATGCCAACACAGACTAACACACACACACACACACACACACACCCCCACACAGTGTGGGTGTGTGTGTACAGTACATGCCTTTACTGTACACAGACCGATCCCTGCTCACAGTGGTGAGCAGGGAATGGTAATAACCCAGAGTCGTTTTAGGAGGCTCCTCATCCCATCTATGACTCATACTCAGCAGCCTGGACCAGGGGATAGAAATTAATGAGGGCTCCATAAAAATGCAGCCGACATTTGAAATATGCGGCCTCTGCTCTGTATCGAGGTGTTTGATACCTCGTTACGCTGCAGTGTTCCCTCATTACGCCACCGTTTTGCACGTTTGGTGTATTTGTCCATGGAATGATAACAGGGGACGGAAGCGGCATGGTTTGCATTAGAAGTAAAGGCAAAAGGGCTCCTCTCTGACACACGGCTGAGATCATATCCACTCACCGCAGTCGGCTGACGCCCGCCGCGGTCACCTGACGGCCAAGCGGTCACCTGACGCCCGCCGCTGTCACATGACGGCCACCTGACGGCCACGCGGTCACCTGACGCTCGCCACTGTCACATGACGCCCGCCGCGGCCACCTGACGCCCGCCGCGGCCACCTGACAGCCAGGTCTAACCTAACCGCGGTCGGGTTGGAGCGCAGAACCTTCATCATGGTGATGGTTTTATTGTCATTTATTGTGTGCTGCTGAAGTAATGACTGCATATGGTGTATGATATATGGCATATAAATCATTGTTTAGTTTTATTATTGACAGCCATGAGGCAGAACACACACCCTCAGTTAGTTCTATATGGCTGGGTTGTAACATTTGAGGGACAAGTCAACATTGATGTTATAATTATAGGATAGAACGAATAACAATGAATCAAGCAGTTGAACCGTACTCTGTGCTTATGGCGATGTGTCAGATATATTCAGTTTGTTTCAGACAGACATAACCCACATAATTGTATCCGCAATGATGAATAGGCCTACAGTTTGCAGTTCAATATATTTGAGCAAATGTTTTCACTTCCTGATTTCAATAGCTCCTTGAGAGTGGATTTTTTTTTTTTGTCCTCTCTCTCTCTCTCTCTCTGAGGAGAGTGGTGGAGCGTGGATATAGAGATGGAGAGCAGAGATGTGAGAGAGGAGGAGGCAATAAGGCAGCCTAAAATTAACATCCATCGATCGGTCTAGAATAAAGTGGAGTGATGAGAGAGGAATCTAATATAAAAGATAGTGGCTCACTCAGGCACAGCAAACAACTCAGTCAGCGTTTTTTTGGTATCTCACATTCTGACCCTCCGATCTATGCTGTCCATATCCATCCTGCCGAGAGCCAATCAGAGCCCACGGCTCCCTCAACCCCGGCCACACAAAGCATGCGCCCACTTGCAGTAAAAATAAAAAATGCCTGTTTGGTTGTGTTTTTACACACACACACACACACACACACACACACACACACACACACACACACACACACACACACACACACACACATGAAAATGTAGCATAGATAGGGGTTCAGAATGTGAGAAACGTGAACATACACTAGAATTGAACAATATGATCTTGGCACAATGGCCAAGTGCAATATCAAAATGCAAACATTTTTTGTCTATCAACATTTTGTAGAGATGCCCTTGCCTACACATCTTTTCTCCAGATGTAATGTTTGTCAATGAAACTGTAAATTGTGATGCAAAAACGATCATTATAAATACTTATCTTATTATCTCTCAAAATAAAAGCAATAGTATTTCTTTACCATATCATTCAGCCTAAACACGCACACGCGGACAACTGTCAATACAGAAACATTCAAATCATAAGTCTGTGTCTGTGTCCGTGTGTGTGTGTGCGTGCTCCCTTGGTCTTTGTCGTGTGAAAGTTGAATTGACAGTGGTGCCTTGATGTCTGTCTGTTTGCCTGCCTGTCTGTGTAGCGTAGGCATATCCTGCTGCTTCTCAAGGGAGCGAGGACCAGGAGGACATGGGGGGGGGGGGCTGGGGTGGGGGGGGCCAGGTGACAGGCGGTCCAGATGAATGTGCTGTGTGTTAGCGGGGAGCAGACACAGGTGAGTCACCGCTCTTCCCACTGCGGAGGAACAACAGGTGTCCATTGTCACCCAGTGAAGGGCCGCTCATGGGATTACAAACCAAAGGACATGAGAAGCTGCAGCCTGGCCAGCCTTTCATGGAGCCGTCCATCAATCTGCTCCAACGCTAAACAGAAAGGGATTCTTAATCCATTATTTTTTCCCGCTCGTTTTTCTTCTTAACACAGCTAGCTCGTCTGCGACTGCTTATATTAAAGTTCCCATATCGTGCTTTTTAGGGTCAATAATGGCAATCGGAGGTACAACTAGAATAGTGTTACATGCCTGTATGTTAGAAATACACCTTATTATTCATGTCGCTTTAAGGCCCCCCTCCCGAGTAGCCCAGTCTGCTGTGAATTGATTGGTCGAACATTTTGCGTGTGTGTCGGCATATTCACACCCTCAAGGAAGTTGATTACATTGCGGGTAGCCGGAAGGCGGGACCTCTGCACTTCAGCACCGCCCACTATAGTCTGATGTCACACTATTACAGAAGTAAAGTTTGAGCGCAAACAAGCCGTTTCACACTCTTATTGAGGGGCGTCTTACTCGACCTTGCTCAGAGTTAGATTTTTCTAGCTTAGCAGATGTAAAGCATGTTTAAATACGTCATATAACAATGTAAGGCAAAGGGAAAAGATCTCACCCCTTTAACATTGTTAGGGTAGCTGCAGTGAGTTCCACTGCTGTGGATGAGCACACACAGTGTGTGACCGTGGAGGGGGGCTGAGGACGGCTCTGACCAGTGGGAACACCGGGATTGCTGGAGCTCCAGAATATCTGAGTCCTTAAGAGCTAATCAGCTACATCAATACATCACATCAATACTGAACCTCTCCCTGGCTAGGTCTGTGGTGGCTGCCTGCTTCAAGACATCCAACACTGTCCTTGTGCCTCAGAAGGCTTCTCCAGACGGAAGCTGCACAGAGCTTCCTGAAGGAAGCACCATAGCCTGGCCCTAGGATAGGAGGACTCTCCAACCCACCCATAGGTCCACAACTAAAGCTGCCCATAAAGGAACACCACTCCCCCAACAAGGGACTCTTTCTGCTGCAGTTGTCAGCCAAGAAAAAAGAAGGACTACCATCAGGACTATGAACACTGATCTCCCCACTCTCTTATACAAAACACACACACACGCACTTCAAATCATATTATATGATTGATCATGTTTTTGACAGATCCCTTATTTATATCTACCCCGATCCGAACTTTTCAGAGTTTCTTTATACTGTAAATAATGTTGATTTTTTTTTTTTAGTGTGCACTGTTACTGTAGGAATGGCCAGTTGGAGTACTGTTGTATAAGGGATATATATATATATATATATCATAGGGGATTTCTTTGGTGTGGAAGAGATGTAGAGATTGTTGGGCAGTGCTGAGGACATCACCTCACAGGGGGCTGAACCAGAGGAATATCCCACCCGTTCTCTGGCTTGTTTGTGTTTCAACAACACTTTCTGAGCCTTTGATCCTTCAACATGGGAGCAAGCCAACTGTGACGGTAATCGGAAGGATACTGATTCTAAATACGTAACTGGTCTGACAGAGTGATTCAGCACACACGTCAACTATTTCTCTAAAACCTCGTCGGGGATAAAACATCACCCACAAAGTCCTCCAGCTCCGTACCCTAACCACGCTGTTTCATGCATTTCTCAACTCATATATATATATACATATATATATATATATAGCTGGGTGTCGAGGGGTCCCTGAGCAAGATGCCTCACCCTGACTCTTCCCTACAAGCTGGCTGTCGCACTTCGTGGTTGTCTCCGCCGTCGTTGTGGGAATGAATGGTTGTAAGTCGCTTTGGATAAAACCATCAGCAAAATCCCCTAAATGTAAATGTATAGATCCAGGTGAGTCATCATGAGTTAATTTTCCTTAAAGATACAGTACGTCATTTGGCCTCTAGGGGACTCTCAATCGGAACAATAATAAAGGAGGTAGTGTGATAGCGCAGCCACATATGTACGCGTTTGTGAGCTGTCTCCGGGTACAGTGGAGTGTGTTGGACCAGGGATGCCGGTTGGTAAAGTGTGTGTGCAGCAGCGAATGCAGTGTTGTGGTGGGGGAGCGAGTCTGGGTAATGCAGTCATTCTTCAGGAATATAATGCTGTGGATTCGCCTTTCCATCCACACCAAAGCCAAACAACCAAAACCACAACAACTCCATATAGACAGAACCATACAAACAAAGGCAGTTTTACACTATGCTTGAGATGGGCGAGTCCTCTCCTAGCACGGCAGAGCTGGGGGCCCCAGATGCTGGGGGCCGAGTCACAACACACAAGTTAATTCAAATTCAACCTTTGGAAAAACAGGATGCCACCGAGAAACAACAAGTCAGGCTTCAGAGGCAAACTCTGCTTTTGAAGCCCTTGCATCATTTGCTCGTACATTTGAGATTGGGAGGACAGAACTTGTAATTGTAATGGTAAAAAGGTTATTGTTAACCCATGCACGCCCCTTCCCATATCAAAACAGAGCAAATGCCTAGCCTCAGGAAAAAATGTGGTCTGTAGTAGTTGAATGAATGGAGGCACACACACACACACATTCACATAAACACACATACACACACACACCTTTGAAATGCTAGCATTGGAGCCAATTTGCATTAATTAGAAACCATTTACACACACAGCAGCAACATCCTCTTTACAAACACAAACACACACACAATGAATGCAGAGGCATTTTGGTCTGTATGTGTGTGCGCGCGTCTTCTGTCGTTCATTGTGTGTGTGTGTGTGTGTGTGTGTGTGTGTGTGTGTGTGTGTGTGTGTGTGTGTGTGTGTGTGTGTGTGTGTGTGTGTGTGTGTGTGTGTGTGTGTGTGTGTGTGTGTGTGTCTTTTAATAGCGCTGGGCTATTAGCCCAGGGCCCTTGGACAGAGCAGGCCAACTCAACAACTTAATCTCTCCTCTTTCTCAGTGGCATGGCATCACTTTTCAGCAGCCATCTGTAACACTAACACAAACGCACCCTGTGCAGCCAACACCGAAGTTTCCAGGCGGGCTGTCCTCAGTGATGGCCAGTTTGGGTCCAGCGAACACAACCAATACATTGACTTCAAAATGTCCCCAAAGTATTCTCAAAGGCTGCAGGGTCAGTCAATCCAGCTGTACACTTTCATCAATTAAACACTTCAATTTAACTATATAAATACAATATACCAAACTCAGGGCAGCATCAGGGACAATATACGTTTAAAAATTTGATATATCTATGATATATAATAGGGTGTCTTTAGGGACTTCTGAGGTGCCACTACAGAGCATTAACAGCTGTACACAAAGCAGCTCAGCAACAGTTAGTGTGCACACGCACACACACGCACACGCACACGTCAAGCTGATTTCTCATTCAGGTATGGATCAGTTTTAAAGACCTTCAGAGACCAGGGGCCTCATGTACTAAGGTTGCGTACGCACAAAAACGTGGCGTACGTCCTTTTCCACGCTCACGTTCAGATGTACAAAACATGAAATGACCGTAAAAATGTGCGGTCCCCACGCCAGCTCCAGAGCTGTCGTACGCACGTTTCAGCTATTGTTCCTTTGGCGACACTTAAAGGTGACGCTGGGAAACTGGGAAAAAAGGTGAAAACAATGACTCAGAGTGATTTGCACATCAGAGACACACTAATGAACATTTAACACACCTTGCAATTATATGGGTGGCTATAAAAGCATGCGCAATGGATGAAGAAAATTGTTTTAAAAATGGCTGCGTTAGCGTTGCTAGAGGACATCGCAAATGGTCAAATCCGAAGGGCGCTGGAGACGCCGGGGCCGACGGAGGAGACGCCGGGGCCGACGGAGGAGACGCCGGGGCCGACGGAACAATCCGTGCCCTCTCCTTGCTTGTCTATTCAAAAATAAAAAATGTAAGTTAATAAACACGAGTCAAAGTCTTTAATATCCTGGCATCTTTACGCACGACTTATGTGTATTGCAAGCAGCCAATTGTATGACCAGTATAATTACAGCATTTATGACTTCAGCATATTTACCTTGGGGATGATCGGCGTCCCCTTCATGGGCTCCCACCACTCCGGTGAGAGCTGTGTCACCGATCAAAGCGGCCACTCTCAAATCGAAGGGGGAGAGTTCCCCCACTCCCGTCCCCCCACCTGTTGCGGTCACGCTTCGGCGGTGGGCAGAAACCCTCCGCTTCACCTCCACCTTGAGGTCTGACCACTTTTTTTTAATTTCAGAGTGTGTGCGCTGCTGAGACCCCACTGCATTGACGGCCTCGCAAACACACTCCCACTCACTTCTCTTTTGTTTTGCATTTATCCCTGTTGACAGGGTTCCATTAGCATATGCTTGCGCATTTCTACCTCGTGGAGCAAAATCTCGAGCTCAGACTCCGTGAAGTTTCGTTTTTTGCCTCTGTTCATGGTGCCAGGTGATCGGATTAAGAGGTGAATCTCAGGTCCAGAGGCCTATTTAAATGAAATTGCATATTTAAATGAGGGCGTGGACAGGGAGGAGTTTGGCACCTCGGCATGTGCGCTCAATTCCACGTTGATCGAGATGTACAAAAGAAACGTGCTTGGATCCATGCGTTCGCACACTTTGATACATCTGAATTTATTTGTGCGTAAGACAGTTTCTGGGTTTTGGCGTACGCCAAGTTTCAGTATGAAATCCACGCAAGTCTTAGTACATGAGGCCCCTGAACCTGGTACATACCTAAGGTCATGGGCCTTAAGCCACAATCATTACTAAGCAGGAAAGCGAATTAAAGATTTACAATTTGTTCTCGATATTCCTTATTGGTGAATTAAAATAATGGTACATTTCGGAAATGGAAAGCCATGTTTCATATTTCACTCATGTGTTTTCAGACAGCTTCTCTCCGTCTTTGTGATTTGCATATCAATGAACCTTAAGATATGTAAGGTTAAGTAAAGTGAACCTCCCGTTGTGGAGCAGAACATCGTGACCTGCACTGCCTGTCCGACCTCAAGCAGCCCTCATCAGAGTGGCAGGTAGGTGAGGGGACAGGAGGGGAAGGGCCCGGGGGAGCGTCTGACGTCCAGCGCCATTTTTAGAGGGATTTTAGGCAAAAAGGTTACACACACATGACCAGAATGAGATCCTGTGACACCAGAGAATGCAAGTTGAAAGATAGTCATAAGTACCTTGATTCAAAACAACCTCATCCAGTTCCCCTTCTGAGAACGTGAACAACAAGATGGGCTGTTATACAAAGATATTTCCAAACTGAGGTAAAGTGTGTGTGTGTGTGTGTGTGTGTGTGTGTGTGTGTGTGTGTGTGTGTGTGTGTGTGTGTGTGTGTGTGTGTGTGTGTGTGTGTGTGTGTGTGTGTGTTCCCCTTTCCACCCCCAGGGGTTTGTAACCTTCTGTTGACATGCAGTTGGTGTCAAAAGAATAGCTCCATCAACAAAATTGTAAGGAAATGTATGCTAAAAAGAAGATAAGGATGACACAAAAACAGTGAGTCCAGCCAAGCGGCCAGTGGACTGGTTCCTGTAAACACACGCTGGAAGGGAACCGATTCACCCTCTAGATAGCGGGCCCACCACCCACTAAACCAGCGATCATCACATGACTGGGCTGCTCTTCCTCCTCTGACCTCTGGGGGCTCTAGAAGGTCAGAGCCCCCCCCCCCCCCCCCCCGTGTGTGTGTGTGTGTGTGTGTGTGTGTGTGTGTGTGTGTGTGTGTGTGTGTGTGTGTGTCACATCAAAGTGAGGAAATTCCATCTGGATATAATCATCTCTTGTGTACTGTACATTTGAACAACAGAGATATTTAATTGGATGGAAAATTTTCTTTCATGTAATCATTGTCAAAACTTCATTTGTTAGGAGTTGAATGTCAGCGCTGCCTCTGTGGCATAAGTCTAAATAATATCAAGGTCAATGGGCACACACACACACACACACACACACACACACACACACACACACACACACACACACACACACACACACACACACACACACACACACACACACACACACACACACACACACACACACACACCCACCTTTCACCTGAGCATTCCCTTTGTTGCATTCCAATATTTCAGTAATTACCAGTAGTTAATCTTCACCTAGTTGGTGAAGGTGGGTGGGGTGAGGAGGGGGGTAAGGGGTATGGGGAGGGTGTCACTCAGTGGCCGGGGGATTGAGGCCGGTATACCCATCGGTATGTTTGTTCTAGATTGGTCATTTAGCGAAAGAGGAGAGAAATAAATGGGCTTGGTCTGTTTTGTCCGCAGAGCCCTTTGGTCCATTAAGCTAAGTGCCACACACACACACACACACACACACACACACACACACACACACACACACACACACACACACACACACACACACACACACACACACACACACACACACACACACACACACACACACACACACACACACACACCCCCTGACCTCCACCCACTATACCATTACACAAAAGCTGATGAAGTGATGGTCGGGATGGGGAGGGCCAACATCAAACGCCAGCTGAGGGCTGCTTCAAAGGCCGTCCTCACGCCAGGTAAATACAGCCGTCAATGTTGCAATGTGCTTTTGTCCAAAGGGGCAAGATGGATTGTTGGACGCAAGCATACATTTGTTGATGGAAAGCTTTCACAATTCTTTCACAATTCTCTCACTTCCTTATTACGGCTGTGTAAGAGGAAATTAAACCCTTTTTAGAGTGTAGTGGTTGAGCCTCAGTGACATGTGAGTGATGCAGTCAAACACATATTCAATCAGTAAAACACCCATAGGTCCATCCTAGGGTCCATACCACCTTAACACTAAGCTCTGATGGAGGCCAACAGTAAAGGACAGCAACACTTCATATACCTTTACAGACCTCTGGACATCCTTAACACACACACACATATGCGCGCACACACACACACACACATACCTGACCCAAAGGCAGGGCTATAAGCACGGTTGGTAATAACTATTAACAACAAAGTTGTTAGAGAAATATATACTACCCGTACTACAAATCACTGAGCTGATTAGGTTATGGGTCGGGGCGCGCGCGCGTGCGTGCGTGCGTGCGTGAATTGTGAAACCATGCAACCAGCAGCAAGCCACAGCGGTGCAGCCCAGGTCTCTGGGCGTGTGAGAAGCAGCATTGGGAATGTCTCTGCTATGAAGTGAACAAGCACTTTCTCCGTCCACATGTCCACTACAGTGATCTCTTTGAGCCGCGGCTGCCCACAACAACATGCCCACACCACCACCTCAGCTGCAGCCAGACAAAGGCTGCGTGTTACGGGAGCCCACTGGGGAGAGACAGAGGGAGAGAGTGGAAGAGAGAGAGACAGAGGAGAGAGAGTGAGAGTGGAAGAGAGAGAGACAGAGGAGAGAGAGTGAGAGTGGAAGAGAGAGAGACAGAGGAGAGAGTGAGAGACAGAGAGACAGAGGAGAGAGAGTGAGAGTGGAAGAGAGAGACACAGAGGAGAGAGTGAGAGTGAGAGAGAGAGAGAGTGAGAGACAGAGGGAGAGAGTGGAAGAGAGAGAGAGACAGAGGAGAGAGAGTGAGAGTGGAAGAGAGAGAGACAGACAGAGGAGAGAGTGAGAGTGAGAGTGAGAGAGAGAGAGAGAGTAAGAGACAGAGGGGAGAGAGACAGAGGGGAGAGAGAGACAGAGAGAACAGAGAGAGAGAGAGAGAGAGAGAGAGAGAGAGAGAGAGAGAGAGAGAGAGAGAGAGAGAGAGAGAGACTTTTAAAGCTGAGCACGAGACCACGCAAGTTAAGCAGGGCCCAGTGCTGAATCGGCGGGTGGCTTGTTGTGTAATCGTTTTCACACACACACACACACACACACACACACACACACACACACACACACACACACACACACACACACACACACACACACACACACACACACACACACACACACACACACACACACACACACACACAGGGGGGGTGATTGAGGCGATTAAAACAAGTGTTCCAGTTGTGGTTTCTTAATTCAAAGCCTTGGTGGGCTCCTGAATGGGACTGTAAGCAGGACTATAAACCTTGTTCACACAGAGGATCTGCCTTCCGTTGGACAGAAGTTGTAAAGAGAGTGCTCCCTCACAGTTCACATCCCAGCCATTCACTCTGAAACACGCATCCATAAGAGACCCTAGAGGGCAAAGTTAAAAAGTGCTACACTGGACAACAGGCGGTTCAAAGGATAAATTATGCAAGAGGAAAGGAAAATGATAGTGCGTAAATACAATGCATTGCGCCTCTACATAGGCTGCACACGCACTCCAAAGGCCTGTGCGTGTGCACCTGTCCGGTTGTTCATTCATACGGTAGACGGCCTCCCACGGTGATTGGAGTCTCTTATAACTCCTTCTGGGCAAACCGTTGAAAGCGCTCATTGTTTAAGAGGCAGCCTATCGATTAAGCCCACGCACTTTGTTGGTTACTGGAGACCAGACGAGCTCAATGTGTGTCAATCTACCACATGTGAGTGAAACGAGTGGTAAATGTTGCATACACATGTTAAGGTAACCGGTGAGTTATCTGGAAAAGTAACTGGGAAGATAACCTCACCGGTTATCTTCCCAGGTTATCTTGGAGGGGGGGCATGCAAATCCAGATATTTCACTAATATTGCCATTTTTTCCACGGTGTCAAGTTTGAGCTACGCATTGATGTTTTCCGTTTAACCGGAAACAAATCAGGTACCAAACCCAGGTAGGATTGCCGTGACTGACTGTACCGACACCTCCTGTAGGGAACATCAGAGCGGGCCGCCGTGGGACGCCCCACAGCTCGGATCACGTGGAGGCACTGGAGGTAAAGCAACAAGTGAACTCACCAGAGTCTGCTCATACTGCAGGGCGCGCTGGTCCACTCCGTCCCCGGCCATGGCGCGGTGCGCAGGAGACGCGGCAGGGAGGAACTCCTGCCCGGCTCAAGAGACGCGGCGGTGGGAACTCTTCAACTCTGAATGAGACCAGACGCACTTCTTCTGGATCCAGTGATCAATATTTTCGGCCAATCAATGCCGCGAGATCAGGCGGAGAGAGTGCACCGGAGGAACTCTGTCTCGGAAATGCTGCCGAACTAAGTTGCTGCATTTTATACCCTCGGAGTCTCCTTTGAGATCCAGGCTAAGGAGGCGGGACTTGTTGGACTGAGATCTCTGGTCCGCCCCTCTAGAGCAGGAATGGTACGGTCCAATTCTCTGAAGCTTTCTGAACAGAGCGTCCTCTGCACACATGAGGGTGTGATTTCCCTGACTGAATATTTCAAACTTTCTCAAAAAGTTAACCACATCCAAATCGAAATTATGTTGCAGTCTAAGTTAATAATTCAAAACTCACCAAGGTGACAACCTTGACATAAGCTATAACATTACAAAGACTCTACGGGGGTGTCAGACTAGGGATTTCAGGTAGTAATGGTAGTATCACTTTGACACTGTGACCTGCGATAAAGTCTTTGTTTCCATAACAAGAGATAATAATGCGGAAATGGAGACATACAGCAAGAAAAATAGGTTAAGTAAAATTAGCCAAGTCCAGGTGGTTGGTATATTCCCTTGATTATTTAGTTAGCCTTATACATTAATGAAGCAATGTTTACTTTGCCATTGTTCCCCTAAAATTGACTAAGTAATTCAGTGTTAAAGGGTTAAACAGTCTTTGTGAAGACATAGCTGTGAGGAATGTCTGCTAAGAAAGGGTTTCAGGTGAAGTGTTTGCTGTTCTTTTGCAGTGATGGATGGTTCCTCACCTGGTCATCACACTGAAAGTATTGTGTGTGTGTGTGTGTGTGTGTGTGTGTGTGTGTGTGTGTGTGTGTGTGTGTGTGTGTGTGTGTGTGTGTGTGTGTGTATGTGTGTGTGTGTGTGTGTGTGTGTGTGTGTGTGTGTGTGTGTGCGTGTGTGTGTGCGTGCGTGCGTGCGTGCGTGCGTGCGTGCGTGTGTGTGTGTGCGTGAGAGCAAATGCGTAAGTTGTGTATGTGTGTGTGTGTATGTGTGTGTGTGTGTGTGTGTGTGTGTGCGTGTGTGTGTGTGCATGTGTGTGTGAGAGCGCATGCGCATGAGCAAGCGCAAGTTATGTGTGTGTGTGTGTGTGTGTGTGTGTGTGTGTGTGTGTGTGTGCGTGCCTGCGTGTGTGTGTGTGTGTGTGTGTATGTGTGTCTGTGTGTGCGTGCGTGTGTGTGTTTGTGTGTGTCTCTCTGTGTGTGTGTGTGTGTGTGTGTGTGTGTGTGTGTGTGTGTGTGTGTGTGTGTGTGTGTGTGTGAGAGAGCGCATGTGCGCCAGTGCAGTGACAGTGACACTGTGCTTGGGAAGGTGCGGATTTTACTTCTCGGAGGAGAATTAAAATCGAGGTCCTGACTCACTGAGGTCATAAAAGATCCAAGGGCACTTATCACAAAGAGTAGGGGATTCCACAGTGTCCTGGCTAAAACTGCCAAACCAGTCTCATTCAATCTGGCCCCCTCATCATCCCCCTGTTTAATAGGCTGATTCATTAATCTCACCTGGCGGGGATTGGCTGCTGTGCGTCACCCATGTGGGTGCTAAACATTGGTGGTGGTTAGTGAGTTCCCCCCCCTTTTTCACTGTAAAGCGTCTTTGAGGGTCTAGAAAAGCGCTATATGAATTAAAGCAATTATTATTATTATTATTATTATTATTATTATCATTATTATTATAATTTATTATTATTATGTCTGTAAATTGTGTGTGTGTGTGTGTGTGTGTGTGTGTGTGTGTGTGTGTGTGTGTGTGTGTGTGTGTGTGTGTGTGTGTGTGCGTGTGTGTGTCTGTGTGTCTGTGTGTGTGTCTGTGTGTGTGTGGTGTAGCCCTTATACCTGTCTCTGAACCATCCCACAGGTGTGTTGTGTGAAGCTGCGGGAGGCCGGAGTGGAGGTGAACCTCAGAGTCATCGCTCTTATCGGCTGATCTCTTCTTTTAAGTCGCTAAGTTGTTAAAAGAAGCCACAACCTGTAACCCCCATATATAATCTGATCATGAATGCAGAGCACCAGGGGCTTTAGTGTGGTCAGAGAGACAGGTTGTTTTGTGCCGTCGGGGGTGAGTGATGGGTCCGCCGGGGGAAAGTATGCCCTCCACCAACGACAAATGAAACGGCCCTCAAGAAATCAATAGAGGGATTGAATATGTGTCACTTTTTATTTTACACATTGCTCTGTTTCTCCGTTGTAGGTTTGTGTGGGTGGGTGTGTGCGAGTGTGTGTGTGTGTGTGTGTGTGTGTGTGTGTGTGTGTGTGTGTGTGTGTGTGTGTGTGTGTGTGTGTGTGTGTGTGTGTGTGTGTGTGTGTGTGTGTGTGTGTGTGTGTGAACATGAATAAAGGTAATCAAATGTGAGTGTTCAGTGTTCGTATCTTTCTTTCTTCATTTTGAGACACCACAATATTTGGTCCCATGTTCCAAGTGTGGCCCTTGTCCAGGCCTACCATAACACAAAGAAACATACCATAATATCTACACAATGAAACAGTCCACCAACCCTGGACAAACAGACTTTGAGCCAACATAATGGGGATGAACTAAAGCCCGGTGTCAGCCCATGGAACACATTCCTCCCCTGAAGAGGACGCAGGCGGAGTGGAGGAGCGGGGAGAGGGGATGTCTTGTGTTTCAGTGTGCTAGCAGGGCTTGGACCAGACCAGGAGCCTATCCACCCTCGTATCCCTCACATTAACATACGTTTTTGGCCATTGCCCTGCAGACAACCTCCTACTCGAGTGTTAAAGCATACTATTCCCCTAAAGCATCATCTAAACATCCCAGGGCCGAGAAATGCATGCTACGTCCTATTTTCCCCAGATCAGTATCGGCACAAGTGTTTGTAATAACGCTGTTCAAAAGAACGGCTTTAGGTGACACCATTATTTTTTCAGTAACGGGGTAATCTCACTAATTACTGTTTCCGTCGTTACAACGCCGTTAGGTTACTGTACATTAAATGCGGTGTGTTACTATGAATTGATTGAATAAACTGCGTAATCCGAATGCTCACCTGGCCCCAACACAAACTGCTGGTGAGGAGACCGGATGGGTTAACAACGAGATAAGCGATTATGATTGGCTAAGGCAGAGTCATGTTTCATGGTAGCAAATCAAACACACAAGCCAGGACACGCGCGCCACACACACACACACACACACACACACACACACACACACACACACACACACACACACACACACACACACACACACACACACACACACACACACACACACACACACACACACACACACACACACACACACGCACACACCAAACAGATTCAATGAAGCAGCAGAAATGGCGAGTCCGGAGCAATCCGATGAAAAGTTGTTGTTTTCTGTAGTATTCGGCAGATGTTCCACAGCCTTTGCAACCAAGCAAATTAAAATTCAGTTGGAAGTATATCAGGGCCTTGAATGGGCAGTTCAACCATTTAACACATTAATTTAAGTCCAAGTGAAAACTGTTCAGAAAAATCCACATTCTTTGGCATATAGCATTTTTTTTTTTACAGTAACTCAAATAGTTACTTTCCCTGGTAACTAGTTACTTTTATTATAATAAACTGAGTAATTCAGTTACTAACTCAGTTACTTGTTGGAGCAAGTCTTGAGTAACTATAACTAATTACTTTTTAAAAGTAACGTTCCCAACACTGATCAGCACACAATTACCTTTAATGCAACATTTTAACCTTTAACATTTACCATCAGCATCTGTCAAATCCCCATGGAGTAGCGCTGAGGACAGCTGCCTACGACCCCCCTGTGTACCGCTACAGCAGCGGCCTTCGATCAGTTCGGAGATTGAAACGTTGGAACGAGGTTCAGGGGACCGGTAGCTTGGTCCCATAGATCCCCTGGCGTCTGCTGGGTACGCAGCATGGCGTACGCTCCTACATGATTCATCAGAGTGCAGGCGCACACAGCTGAGCTCGGTGCCATTGTCAGTTCTTCAAACCGTTGTTCTGAGGTCTTCTTCCGAAGGTCTCCTCCTAGCTAAGGTCTTCTTCCACAGGTCTCCTCCTAGCTAAGGTCTTCTTCCACAGGTCTCCTCCTAGCTAAGGTCTTCTTCCGAAGGTCTCCTCCTAGCTAAGGTCTTCTTCCACAGGTCTCCTTCTAGCTAAGGTCTTCTTCCACAGGTCTCCTTCTAGCTAAGGTCTTCTTCCACAGGTCTCCTTCTAGCTAAGGTCTTCTTCCACAGGTCTCCTTCTAGCTAAGGTCTTCTTCCACAGGTCTCCTTCTAGCTAAGGTCTTCTTCCACAGGTCTCCTTCTAGCTAAGGTCTTCTTCCACAGGTCTCCTCCAAGCTGAGGTCTTCCGTCACAGGTCTCCTCCAAGCTGAGGTCTTCTAACACTGGTGTCTTCCTAGATCTAGCCCCAGCTCCGTTCCAGGGGCTGTTTCTGGTCTGCTTTCAGCCACAGTGTTATGACACATCTCTCCTGATTTTGAAACAGAGAGTAACTACGCTCAGTGTTTCACAAAAATAGCACGGCCTACTGTATTTATTTATAAATGCACTCCATCTGGAGTACAGACAAATACAATGTGGAGAGCCAAAATAAAACCAACAGCCCTGATTTTGCGAAACGGAAGGGGAGCAGATAAAGATCTCTCCCGGACTCGGCCCGCCACTGTCCCATGGCGAGCGCATGTCCTCTGCTGTTTATTCATTGTGTAATTTCATATTATTTTCTGTCAAACATTCAACGTGGCCAAATGTCGATGACGGCCATGGTGGCTCACACACTTGAATGATATCCCAACCATAGTTCCTAACATTATTTATTCTAACACAGTCTTTCATTGGGCCTAGATTAAGCAGCCCTTATTAATGAGGAAGAGCTCTGGTAGCTGAGGCAAACAGGCAACCTCCTTCTCAACAACTATCATCCTTCCACATCCTTGGTTTTGCAGTGGGATATCTTGAATATGAAATCAGTGTAATATGATGGTTCTGAGTAACCCCCTCCATATGGATGGTAGATGGACTCGTATAGCTTTCAGGCTGCTGTTAATGTATAAATGATCTGTAAACAATAATCAGAGCCCAGAGGCCATGCTAGCTTCTGCCTAGCAGATACCTCTCCTCCTCACGGCTGCCTCTCTCTGCACCATGGGCTGTGGCCATGAGGGTCGTCCCTGGGGTGCATACTCACACGTGCGTACACACGTATTATTTATTTCATAGTGGCTTCCTCATTTTGTATTCTGAACCTCTGCAACCGCAAATCGGTCTCGTCTTGCATATATCACTCCATTATATTGTCTGGTGGTTTGTCTATGTACTGTACAATAGTTGTGTGTGTATGTGTGTGTGTGTGTGTGTGTGTGTGTGTGTGTGTGTGTGTGTGTGTGTGTGTGTGTGTGTGTGTGTGTGTGTGTGTGTGTGTGTGTGTGTGGTTGTGTGTGCATTGACTAGAATATCTATTCATGAGATGCTTTGTATGTCCCCAGGCCCCAAGCACAACTATTGATACCAGTGGTGATGATGATTAACATGATAGAGAGCATACACACACACACACACACACACACACACACACACACACACACACACACACACACACACACACACACACACACACACACACAACACACTTATAAAATACAAAATGTCCCAAACAACAGTAGATACAATGAGAGGCATTCATTCAGCAAAAGCCTACAGCCATGATCCAGTTGTGTGAGTTTGAGGAAATGCGCCACATTGATCACAGAATCATCACTACTAGAAGCATCTAGATTAAATCATTTCTGAGATGGAAGCTGAGAGGACAAAAGCACAGCTAGAACAACAAACACACACACACACACACACACACACACACACACACACACACACACACACACACACACACACACACACACACATACACACACACACACACACACACACACACACACACACACACACACACACACACACACACACACACACACACACACAAAAACACACACACCCAACAGGACTGGCTAAAGAAAAACTACCATTTAAAAGGTTGGTAGTCTTAGGGCGCACTCACACTAGGCCATCTGTAATGTGCCCAAGTCTGTTTCACACCTGTACCGTGCTCAAGTACGATTGCCCCCCCCCCCCACCCCCCTTCTGTGCGCTGGCCTGTGCTCACGCTAGGCAATCTCAACTGGGCCTGAGTACGGTTGCCTCTTGTACGTAGGTCATCATGTCGTAATACGTCAACCACCAAGCGACTGCTTAGTAGAACAACACAGAGAACACAGTTGACACTTTACTGACTTTGTTTCTTATTTGGGGCCGTTCACAGACCTCTCTCACTGAGCGTTTTTACACAGCCAAATAGGCCGTTTTATGCACGCCTTTTGCGTGGCACGGTCCGCGGGTTTACACTCCCCGAGGTAAATTGCCTGCTTGAGCTAGAACCCCAATTTACCTCCCGGACCGTACACACATTTGCGGTTTATTGGGTTTAATTCTGTTTTAAATCTGACGGCTCCGCGGTTCCCAGGGGGGTTTGGGTAGTGTAGTTGCTGCGCTGTCTCCATAGAGACAACACAGCAATATGATCATGGGCAGTTAACTTCTAACTTGAGAGAAAGTAAAAACCGCTAGCTGCTGATCATGTGAGAGAAGGTGATGCAGTCGTATTAGACAAAGACGTTGAAAGATGGTGCGATCTACGAGAGAGACGCAGAGGAACTGTCCTTACGAGACTTTTGTCTGGATTAAAAACAAGTGGTCGGCAAAATAAAGAATATGTAGGCGTTTTTGCACTTAGTTAATAAATAATAATAATAAATAGTTAATCGCGTTTGTAGCCTACACTCAGACGTGAACTTATTCTTGCATGCGGGTGTCTTTATTCATAAAAAAATGTAAACATTCGGGAGTGTGCAAATTATTCTAAAGAGGTCTAGACTCTGTGTGCAGCCCCGCCTTCTCCAGTGAACCAAGAAAGCCTGCGCCGTGACGAACGGGGGATTTTTTATCAAAAACTCAACTTCACTATCGCACCATCGTGAACCGCTTGTCGTCATGTTTATTGTTTAATGGGAAAGAAGGGTTGTACGTGTCGGCTCATTAGCATTTGTACCGTGGCCTGAGCACACCTCTCCGAAGTGTGCTCAGGCCACGGATTAGAACTGTTCTTGAGTACGGTTGGCGTGCTCACACTAGCCAAACGATCTAGACTTGACCACGGTACAGGTGTGAGTGCGCCCTGAAGGTTCATTATTTTTTTCATTAATCCTCTTCATCCCAGGTGGGAAATAAGGCCTCAACAATCTGCCTCCATCGGGACCTGTCTTGCGCTGCATGCTGTGCCTCGCCCCATGTTCATCTCCTTCAGCTCAGCGGTCAAAGTTTGTCGCCAGGTTGTTTTTGGTCGACCTTGACTCCTTTTCCCAGTTGGGGTCCATCTCAGTGCGAGCTTTGGGATACGATCCTGGTCCATCCTGAATACATGGCCCAGCCATCGTAATCAGCAAGGTTTGATTTCCGACACAACAGGAGTGCACTTGGTCTTCCTGTGCAGTTCTTTGTTGGAGATCTTCTCAGGCCAGAAGATGCAGCAGATTTTCCGGAGACATTTATTGTGGAAGGCATCGGATCTTTGTTTTGAGGCTGTACTGCTTTGACCTCCATGTAGGATGAAGCCTTGCAAAAGCACCGTGGGCCTTCCCTAGCCTGATTTCCTTTGATGTTGAGTTGTCTTTGCGGACAAGACTTCCCAGGTAGGTGAAATCTTCGACATTGTCGAGGATTTCTTCATACACTGTGATTGGTGCATCTGGATTGGCATTAATGCATATCATTTTTGTTTTGGAGGCGTTGATGTTCAAAACCTGTTTGCTTTGCATACCGTTTAAGTCTGTCAGTCTTCTTAGTCTAGAGTCTAGGTCTTCGAGTTCGGAGAACAAAGTCCACTGAATGCCCCTGGGTTTATCGGCCGTTGTCTCCCTCATTACCCAGTCGATGGCCATTAGCAAGAGAATGGGAGACATGGTACACCCCTGTCGCACACCTGACTCTACGGTGAACCAGTCCTAGGGTATTCCTATGGTATTTCATTGACAATGACAATGCACTCGAAGCGGCCATAGAACAGCCCCATTACTGTGACAATTTTTGGAGGAATTTCATATACTCTCACGACCTTCCATAATGTGCCGTGTTGAAGGCTGTCAAAGGCTTTCCAGAGGTCTATGAAGTTGATGTGCAGTGGGGCGTTCCATTTTACACACTGCTCGATGATGTTCTTCAAAGTAAAGATTTGATCTGTGCAGCCCCTCTCTCTCCTAAAACCAGCCTGTTTCAATCTCAGGTTTTGGTCTACAACAGACTCAATTCTGCCGAGTAGAATCCTACAAATTGATGGTATAGACAGCAGTGTGATCCAAACCCAACAGAACTTTTCCAGTACCCTTACACCTCATCTCACCCCATGCCTCTGTAGCAGCAGCTGAAGAAGAGCACATCGGAGGGGGGCATGACCGCAGGACACAGAGGACCACAGGACAGAGAGGACCACAGGACACAGAGGACTACAGGACACAGAGGCATCACCACAGGATGCATAGGCATTACCACAGGACCAACACAGGTGGCACTCCGAACGCTCACTATGGGTCTGCTCCTTTACGTACCAGTAGTAGACCAGCTAATGGAGATAGGTGGACTGCCTGTGCCCTGGTACATTTAGTATTAGACCAGCTAGTGGGAAGCAACTTGTGCTTGTCCAACGATGACCCTCTGTGGAAACTGTGTAGCCAACGCTGGGATTTGAACCCATGTAGTTCAACTAAACATTGCATAAAGTCTTGCATAAAGGCCTAAATCGTTTGTTACAGTGCAGTGGGCGACAATTAGAGTAGATCTAAACCATATTAGTGACACCAAACCACATGAGCTTATGAATAGCTGCATTATCAATAATGTTTCAGTAAACTGATAGGTTGACAGCCTTGCAATCACAGCTTACCAAGCTGCGTTGATCTGTGGACACTCGCATAGATGTGTCCACACAGTTTGTGTCACATACATGTGTGGCATATAGGATATTTCTATATAATTATCTACAATATGTTATTTTATATGTTGCTTGTTTACAGAACCCCGCCATTCCATTTCATTCATTTCTTCTGTGAGTACAAAAGGCATGAGATAACTTGGTGTATGAGGGAGGGCTCAAACTTAGTTCTTCAACTGGCAGTTCACACATGAGCCAGTGAAGCCACTGATCATCAGTCAACTCACAACTAGGTTTTTAATTTATTCTTTCAGGCAATATCACAATATCATAAACATTCATACAGTTTTCTGTATTTTCATACGGCTTTCTGTGTGGTGCACGTTAGGATTGTAGATGTGTAGTTTGTAGTGTTTCTATGTGGTTAGAATTGTATATGTTTTGCTGGTAGTGTCTCTATGTGGTGTACCAATAGGATTGTGGATGTGTAGTTTGTTGTGTTTCTAAGTGGTGTGCGTTAGGATTGTAGATGTGTAGCTTGTAGTGTTTCTATGTTGTGTACTGTTAGGATTGTGGATGTGTAGTTTGTAGTGTTTCCATGAGGTGTACCTTTAGGATTGTGGATTTGTAGTTTGTAGTGTTTCTATTGCCCCTTTTCCACCAAACGTACCAGCTCAACTCGCCGTGACTTGGCCCGCCTTTTTTTGCATTTCCATCGCCAAAATATGGTACCTGGTACCTGGTACCTGGTACTTTTTTAGTCTCACCTCCGTCGAGGTTCAATAAGAGCTGATCCGATACTTTTGTGTGACGTTAACAGGCTGCTGGCCACCGATTGGCAGACAGTTAAGGCCTATTTAGGGTCGTTTTAGACGCAGAGACGTAAGCACGTAATTTACACAAGGGACTTGTTTTAGACAAGTTTTGATTTATGGTTCCCGTAAGGTTCCTTAAGGATTGCGCGTGTTGCAAGGGGATTCTCCGCCAGAACAGTAGGGGGAGCAACGAACGAATCTGTGGGCGTGGAAGTGGAAATCGCAGCTGGATGTGAACCATGGTGTGAACACAACGATCGATTTTCGACTGTGCGCGCATGCACTGGTGTAATTGAGCTGCGCTGCTATATATCTTTTTTATCAATGTTGCGAGTTGCGAGTCTAGTCCAGGCTGAGTTTTTTTTTCCAGCACCCCCTGCTGAGAATACGTTTCCGAGGCTATGATTATAAATATAAACAAGCCAGCGATTTCCACTTCCACGCCCACAGATTCGTTCGTTGCTCCCCCTACTGTTCTGGCGGAGAATCCCCTTGCAACATGCGCAATCCTTAAGGAACCTTACGGGAACCGTAAATCAAAACTTGTCTAAAACAAGTCCCTTGTGTAAATTACGTGCTTACGTCTCTGCGTCTAAAACGACCCTAAATAGGCTCTTTGGGCCGACGCACTTAAGCACGTAAGGGGGGATATTTTACCGCGCAAGGGGGAGTTATGTATCTTACGTGCTTACGCGTTACGTCTAAAACAGAGCATATATCGGCCTTTACGCCACTGGACGAGCGCGACATCCGACTCTGACACCCCACAGCAGGTGTGGTGCCGAAAACGCAATCCCCGTCTGAAAAAGTAGCCCCTCTCCGCGTTATAGCAGTGTTTATATCATATCGTCACAAGATGAGCAACTAATCACAGAAAGCAATATGTAAGATTTCTTCTTCTGACGAAAAGACAGTTTATAATTTATAGCAGTGTTTATATCATATCATAACCGGATGAGCAACTTGTCATAGAAACCAATGCTGGTCTGCAGAAAAAAAAAAAAAGCGAAAGCGCGTTCACGCAGAGAAGGGGGTGCGATTTCAGACAGGAATTCCATTTTCGGCACGACTCTGGCATCTTTAAATACTATCATCCGCGTTCAGTCAACAATAGTGATTGATTATTGAACATCGCAGGATCAGCGCGCAAGAACACGCCGTTGATCGTGACAGAGGTGGAGATGCTCCTGTGTGTAGCCCTGTCTGTTAATGTGTTGCGTGGATAAGCATGCGCAGGTTCGGGCATGCGTGCTATGCAACCCGCCAACGTTGAAGAGGTACTATTCTAGATGGAAACACGACGTGCCTGGAACCAGACCAGATCGTGCCAAGCCAAGTCACTGCGAGTTGAGCTGGTAATGTCGGTGGAAAATAGGCATATGTGGTTTACCATTAGGATTGTG